>NW_027120825.1:0-14594 GCF_030686945.1 Centruroides vittatus
TTATATTGGCTACCTTTTCGTATATTTTCCAGATGTTTTGAATGCATTCTACCCATTGTGTCAGGAAGAAAATTAGGCGATAATGGCCGAAAAATGCAAAGGAAAAGCATTTCTTTGTATACGAAACGAAAAGTACGGTCCATTCTAAAAATGCAGATAAAAACTTCAGTATTAATAAGCTCACGTTTCTTTTTTCTTCGCAACACGCTCGTTTAAGAAGTCATTTATTTAAAGGAACAGAAAAATGCTTAGTATTTAAGTACATGATCATACTCAATAATTAATAGTATAAAAGAAAAAAAAAAGCCATTTTCTCAATGATATTTATAAAGAAACTAGAGATAAGTCAGAAAATCTGTAGCTATCAGAAATCGATTTGATATATTTCAGGAAAGAAATGAATCTTCATAACACGTGTATCGATAACCGGATGGCCGAACCATTAATAAAACACAAGATTATAAAGAATAATATATCACTTAAATAAATTTATTATATTTTTTAGGGAGGATTATCGACGAAAAGTGAAATGTGTCTGGCATTTTTTGGTTATTATCCAAGATTAAACATATCCTATTTAAGTAGTTGTCCGTCACCTTACAATATTGTGACAAAACTCGGAGTCAAAGAAATGTCAGAGTAAGTTAAATAACTTATTTTTAAATATAATTGAATCACTATTCACTTTTTATTTCTGATAATGTATAAATACAATGAGTATCAAGAAATAGTAAAATTTCAGAATTTTACAAACAATAGAAATAGATCTGTAATTCATATTTACTCTTTATTTTAAATAATAGTATAAGTAACATTTTGTTTATCCTATAACTTTTAATATTTAACTTATTTTATTCAGATTTATATATATATATATATATATATATATATCACAATCAATTTACTTAATTCTTGTGTTATGCATAACTGCCGCGGATTATAATCACCTGATACTTTGGAGAAATTTACAATTTATCAGAATCCCCGTTAATTGTGCATAATTTCGAATTATTACTAGTCAATACGCTAAATGTAATTGAAAACAGAAAAATTATTTTTTTTTTCTGTAGAGTATTTCACGTTTAATTTAGTAAATATTTCAAAACATTGAATTTTTAACTTAATATCAATTGGCACAAGCACCGAATTTGAATAATTTAATTATGAAATTTTATTGATATAAGTTATTTTTTCCAGTGATGACAGATTCGTCATTTCTCCATTAACTGGAAAGAATCAGAGTTATTACGAGTTTCTGAATACTTATCCATGGGATTACCAATCTGTGAATACTGTACAGAATGCAATGAGGTACGGTCCTCAAATAAATATTTGCGCTGATAGAGGAGGAAAAGGAATACTGGTAATTAAATTTCGTATTGTAAACTATTTTAACTTAAGATTTGTGGTTCTAGTTCTTGTTTGGATTGGTAATTCTACAAAAAATCTTTTTAATTTCACACTGTCTTCATGTTTGCTATGATTCTGTGATATTGATTTATATATTTCATATAGTTCTTGCTGATTTTTAGATTTTCACTCCCAACTTTTCGATTTTCCATGTTAAATTGTCAAATCTGAATGTGTGATCAATCTCTTCTTTTATCATGTTTAATATGCAGATTAAATATTATGTGTTTGGTAAATATTGATATATATATATATTAGTTTTTGAGACTAAAATTAATTCGTAGTTATTATTATTTTCAGACTTTTGTTCTATCCAAATATCCTAAAGTGAAGAAGATTCACGAAGAAAAGTACAAATGCAGAAGTAATAAGTAAATGAAATTTATATCACGCAGCATATGTATGTGATCCTTAAAAAAATATAAAAGTATGATTAACGACTGAGATTAAAATTTTCACAAAGGAATATATTGGTTAACGAGTAAATAAACTAATGAAATCCTATTGAAATGACGTGTGTAGCAGAAGAATGCGGCTCGAATTTATAATAAATAAAGCAAATAATTTATGAAGATATAATATGAATCCACGTATAGTTTTAGCTGTTCGTTCTATATTGATATTCATTCTAATCTATATTTACGCCAGGGTTTTCTTTTCCGGAATCGTCGCTTATACGATTCTCTCAAATACTAGAAAATCACTGTAAATTATACAATATTCTCTATAAATTTCATAAAATAATTATTAAATAAAATGTTTTGCAGGAGTACTTATTATAATAGTGTTAAAATCAACAATAAAACTACACAGTGAGAAGAAAAATGTTCTGAAGAAGCGATGTTTAGAAACTAAGCTGATTAAATAGGAAATGAAAACTCATTGTAACTAGAAGTGGAACTCTAACCAGTACTAAATTGTTGTTTTTTGCTGTAGTTTAATAAATGATTTATAATGACTAAATTTTGATTTTGCCCTCAATACAATCGAGAACTTAGTGAGAATTATTTCTCGAAAACTTAAATTCCGATCAAACAAAAGTAAAGAGGAATTAAAACACCAATTTCATACATTAAAATTTGTATAAACGAGACTTCTGTGAATTTAAATTTGAGCCAATTGTATACCATTGCAGCTCCTATGTTTTCGGAAGAGCATCTGAATTATTAATTTTAAATTATACAAATTACAAAAACCCGATACTTTAATATTGCCAAACGATCTGTTAGACTTTCATAGGGCTATTTAAACCTATTTAACAGTTGCAAGAATTCAGAATAATAATTAAGCTTTCACGAAATTCTCTTCGTTTGAGTTTGACACTTTTCAAATGTAATCTATTGTTAAAAGTTCTATTTTTTCCCTTAAACTATTGAAGTTTTTCTGTGAAAGCGTTATTTGTGTAGCATTTTACTTTTTATAATAACAATAACATAATTTTTTTTAAAGAATTGATTACTAGAATATATCGCTTGTTATCGAAATAATGATAACCGTGTATGACGTGAATTCTGATGGCATAAGCAATTCAAATTTTGTTCAATTTCGCTGCTAGATATTTTTTTACATAATTTTAAATGGAATTATTTTAATTATGATTATTCATTATTTTAGTTTTTTTTTGTAATGTTGAGATAAGGCAATGCAGCACACGAGCGATCTGCTAAGAAGAGCGCTTCCCGGAAGGGCTTTCTACGGAAAACTGGACCTTAATTTAGGTGTTAAACATGTAAAGGAAACCCAAACACCTCCGTGTCTCTAGCCATTTGATCAGGCACCAACCCACGAGCAGTGATTTGATTGTTTGATCTATTTGGCCACATTCTATGTTATATATACTTTACGGTTATATACACAATAAATTATATTATAGGGTTTTCTATATAATAGGATTTCGTTAAGTCGAAATTGTCGACACTTTTAACGCAAACCTATTTTACTCTACCCTTTGACAGATCCTTAATCTTCTTTTACATTTTCTCTAACATTCAGTGTAAATACAGATGATTAAGATAAAGAAACATAGGGTCCATTTCGTACACATCACGCCATTACAACCTCTCCTCGACATACATTTACTGATACAGTATGTTACCAATGTTCTGATTGGGGTATATACCTAGAAAAACGCCTCAAAAACGCCATAAACTGTATACAATTTGGTAATCAGTGTAATGTGAACAGATTCTTGAAAAACGACTCGTACTGTACGTTTGCATTTCAAAAAATTTATTTATTCTAAAATATAAATTAATTTAACAAAATAAATTTAGTTTGGGAATTTAAATCACAAATTCTTTAAAAAATTTACGTTTTAAAAAACAAATAAACAAAAATGCTTGTAATTTAATTCTAAAATATTATTAGTGCATAAAAATATTATTCTATGCATACTCAACGATGTATATAAAAGTAAAATAATGTCTCAAAATTCTGTGTTGTTATTCGTCTATGTTAGGTTGATACAGGCGGTATTTAATTATTACTTTTACATTTGTAGGTTTGTTTGTGAATCTTCTGTACTCTCGGATATCTAGCTAAAACAAGAGACTAAAAAAGAAAGAAATACTAATTAATTTTTATTCCAGTAAGTTAAAGCAGTTTTAAGATATAGAATTTAAATACCGTTAATATATTTCCACTGCCAGGACAAAAATTCAGTTGAGGACCATATCTCATTGCATTCTGTACAGAATTCACAGATTGATAATCCCATGGATAAGTATTCAGAAACTCGTAATAACTCTGATTCTTTCCAGTTGACGGTGAGATGACGAATCTATCATCACTGAAAATATAAACGTATCAATAAACTTCTATTGATTACAGTTCAATTATTCAAATTCAGTGTTTATGATTAAATATATATATTTTTTTATTTTCGTGTATTTTTATATAAATAGACCGACAGCCCAATAGAGCTTATAGAACATTAAAAAGTATTTCAGCTTTTAAAAAACACCAAAAATTTTCTTAACCTTTGTCCTGGTGTTTTTTAAAAGTTCTCTACTTTTTTCTGCATTAACATGATAATGCTTTCGTTAACTAAATTAAAATTGCCTAAAATTCTATGGCGGGTTTTTGTGTCAATACATGGTAAATAATTTAATTATACTAATATAATTAATTATTTAATTTATAAATTGTATATTTTTTTCACCTTAGTTTAGATTGTTGTAATGGGGTGGCAATGTCCGTGAGAAATTTAATGTAATAAATAAATAAATTATATTATATAATTTAATATATTAATAATTATAATTTTCCATTCTTGCTAATTCTTTTAATTTATTTATAAGATTTCAAAACTTTGCATGTAGGTCATGAATTAACACTAGTTTATCGCACTTGATGCCAGGGATTACCACAGTACCACGTGTTAATCTGTGGTATCACTGTATGATTCCAACTCGGATTTCTATATGAATTGTTTAGTAGTGTTCTATCTTAGACATTCTTCCATATTTAAGAATAAGCATCTTACTCTGACATTTCTTTGACGCCGAGTCTTTTCACAATATTGTACGGTGATGGACAAGTAAAGAGAACAGAAATGTTTATTTTTGGATAATAACCAAAAAATGCCAGGCACATTTCTTCTTTCGTAGATAATCCTCCCTAAATTATATAATGAAATTATTTATAATACCTTACATTTTTATTTTATAAAGTTTAGTATTTTCTATATTTTATATATAAAATATATTTATATTCAATTATACTATAGGCCTATATATATATATAGTAATAATAAAAATAATAATCATAAAATAAATAAATTAATTTAATTTAATATTTTTAGAATACTCTAAAAGAAAATATGGCGGCCTACTGGCTTGACTTCAGCCAAATCGCTTAATTGTTTAGCCTTATAACCCGATAAAGAATCCGGAAGTTCATTTCGTATTTTAAATAATTATCAGATTAGTTGTGTTAATTATTTTTAATTATAATTTTTAATAAACAGCTGTGTTATTTATAAAACTGAATTCTAAACATCATTAAATATTTTAAGTCATTTCTGTAATCTCCTTCAATCTGTCAAAAAGTAGGCCGCTTTAAATAAGGAGTTATTTACTTATTATTTGATATATACTAATATATATATATGCTTATGTAATTAATGAAATATTTAAAAATGCACGAATATTAACTCTAATACAAAAAATTATTTAAGAATTTTAATTTCGCTACTTACAAATGTTACTTTATCTCTTTTTGAAGAGTCATAAACACATTCCACCACCAATTGATCGTTCTATTATAGAAGAAATAAATTAAAATTACATTCATTTCACCTTCCACATCTAATATATAATATTGAAGAACTATCGTAACGTTATAGTCTGACAACGAAAAAGTAATTGAGATTTCATACTCACGGGAAGTACGGTGCGTTCTTCAAACAAATATTTAAATTGCTATCAGAAATTCAAAAAGTTTAAAACAAAACGTTTATCGTAAATTCAATTTATAAATCACACAATTACTTATTCAATATTAATTACTTACCTGAAAATTAAAATCATAATTTAAATCTCTAGCTAAGGGAAGTAACTCTTCTCTATTTCGAAAATGTCTGACTATTATTTGTTTACCTAAATTAAATATATTTTTTTTTCTGAAAAATCATTTTTAAATACACTTTTTAATAGAATATCGTACCTATGACATGAGAATGAAGTAGAAAACTGTATATTTTGATTCCTTCTGGGGGAACTTGCTGTAAAATGTTTTAAATATTCTTTTATTGATTTTTTTCAAAAAAAAAAAAAAAAACACAAATGACTTTAATTAATACCAGACGTAGACAAGACGGATGTGCGTGTCCTGCCACAATATATTCTTTCTGTTTCGGTGGGATAAACACGCAAGGATACCATAAATTTCCAACAGCTAATACTGCAGCATCGTGTTTACGGAGTTTTGGCGTGTACGTAATTCTAAATCCAGAATTGTCAACGATTCCTATGCGAAAAACATTTTATTATTGTTGAAAACATTTAGCATTATATAAATATAAATTACCTCTTTTCAAACTGGGATTATCGTAATGAATTTCTAATAAAAACCATTTGACTTCTGGAATACCTAATGGAAGACCTGCTTGATCAGGATAAATAAATGACTAGAAAAACAAAATAAAAATGAGTATTTTATAACTTTTAATGTATAAAACACCAAAATTTGTTTACCTCTCCCCCAACGGCCCATCCACCGATGATATTAAAACAAAATGAAAATTTCCGTACGTTTTCTTCAGTATAACATTCGGTGTATTCTTCATTTAAATAAGGTGCTATTCTATCTGTCTCGACGCCAGTACACTCGTGTAGGATCATATGATGTACAATTTTTTCGTTTCCCGGTTCAATAATTGCCTCAAGCTAAATAAATATGTTAATAACGAGAGTATTTATGTGAATTAAAACACGAAGAATATTAAATAATGAATAGTTTACTTTAACAACGTGATGCTTTCGACTTAATTCAGGCGTTCTGAAAAACTTGCAGTAGTATTCAGTATCTCTATCACCAGGAACACGCACCTAGACAAAAATAAATACATTATCAATTCGGACCTGCTGTCTTTTAAGGATAATTTCCAGTAATTTATTTTTAACCTGAATATTTATTTCGGTAAAATAAATATTCAGATTTTGATAAAATACTGTAAAATAATTTGCACTGGAATATGTGCTAAGTCGTTTTGATAAGGTATATGGAATCTGAGCGTTGCATACGGTGCTATATGCTTCCAATTTGTTTACGCTCGCTTTTTAATTCAGTCTGAAGATTATACAGTTCATCAATATATTACGTTAAGATTGTGTGAAAATCTACTAAAACGTTAATAAACAAAATTACATTCACAATTATTCATGCATACATAATTAATTTATTTTTAGACGTGTACTGTATACTTATGATTAGGGTTTCTCCAACGAGATCCCTGCTGTTTTGTAACCCAAGAAATATCCCGGAAAACCCCTCAAATTTATTAAAAGTTTACTTTTTTTTCTTATTTTGTGTTAAGGTTGATGAAATTTTGCAAATAGAAAGTATAATTAACTCATAAACAGCCAGAATACATTTGTATTTATTAATTTTAAGCCTGTTTATTACTTTTTTAAATTTTTGTTTGTTATGGCATGTCACAGATTGTCAATAATCAATATGTAGCCTATTTGTGGGAGGACTCTGAAAATTCTTTACTTGTCAGAACCTGTAATATATGGAATAATTGTGCTTATGCTGTCTTAATTTTTAACCATGCCCAGTAACTTGAATAACTGCATTATGCCAGATTATGCAAATTGGGCAAGGATACAAACGAGTTGGAAGTATTTTCTTCATAAACCTGATTATTAAAGCCAAACGAACTGCCGAATTATCGGGCTATAAGCTCGATGCCGCTATTAAAGCAGTCGAGATTGCTAGAATGCAAAAGAAGTACTGCAACGCATCTCGAAAACGAACTAGAAATCTTTCAGGCTACAGGTGAAAAAAAACATAACGTCTGTCTTCTCTTAAATGCATTAAAGACGATTCCACCCACATCAATTGAATCGGAAAGGGCAGCAGGACTTTTCCGTACTAAAATAAGAATCAGATCGAGTGATCGGAGTATTGACCATCTTTGCTTTTTAAAATCTTAATACAAAATATTATTGTAAATTTTTATAACATGTTTTATTTAAAAAACGAAATTACCTTCTCAGTTAGAAGTTTGATCTAAGTTCATTTTTTCTTTAAATTTTCATCTCAATTCAAAGGCATTTTTTTTGTAAACAGTTTCCAAGAAACTTTAATAAATTTTTTCTATTTGTGAATATCTCTACGTAATTCAAAGGTAATTTTTAATACATATTTAAAAAGTATTATTAATATTATTATTTTGGATGTTAGAAGAAGTATTAAATTACTTAAAAATGAAAAATAACTATATCATTCGATTTCGAGATTTATTTTATATCTAAAAATAATTAATTATATCCCGAGTAATAGATCACTTTTTTCTCGAAATCCCTGGACAAGCAAAGGCTTTTACAGGTTTAAACACTTTTGATTCCACTCAGGCAAGTACAGTACCTGTCTCAGTAATGATATAACGTGTTATTTGCGCTATATTATTGTCGCAGTAATTACGGCTATATTATGTCGCAGTAATTACGTGAATATAGTATATATATATATATATATATTTTAAATTATACCCTTTTTTGTAAGAATTATATTTAATTATTTTGTTACATTTTTTGACAATAGATGACCCTACGTGTAACTACCAAATCGAATGTAGATAGAAATTAATTAATTTATAGAAATGCAAGCGATATTTTGGGGTGGGATGAATGACATTACTGAAGTTAGAAGTATTGATATGTTAACGTAAATGTAGTTCCGTAACAGTTGGTGGAATGGCTTAGGAATGTATAGCAAACAAACAAACAAACAAACATCCTCATTTATAATTAAACATTAATTTAAAATAACTAAAACATTAATACGAAATTAATACGTTACAAAATTTAATGCGTAGAAGTATCACAAAAGTGTCTTCTTTTAATTCTTAACATCCTTTACACACTTAGGAAACAAATAGCCCTTACAGCAGAGTCGCCTTCCTTTATAGTAGTGGTTCTCAAAGTGGGCGGTGAGTAAATCTAGGGGACGCTGGAGGCAGGGTACTGAATGGTGACCAAAGGCAAAAGTTGGGGTCACTGACAGCCGTTCCCTTTCCTCTGTTAAACGGATAAGAGGAAACATTGCGTTTAATGGTTTCTAGATGTTGAGAACAACGTACGATAACGGCACAAAGTGCGAGACTCATAGAAAAGTTTTCCTAAGAATATTTCCAATCTTTTCTCACACAAGAGAAAATGGGTTAGGGGGCGTTGGGTATAACTTTATGGAACAAAGGGGGCGGTGGATCGAAAAAGTTTGGGAATCACTAATTTATAGCAATGTTTTACAATTTTTTTTTTTTATCTCACGACACACTTGAATCTATAATTAAATTTTCGCGGCAAAAATTTCCTTGGAATAAATCACGTGATTTAGAGTTGTGTTTGTAAACATTCTATCATCACATTACTTACTACTTAACCTAATACTTTTTGACTATATTATCGTGAATTAAATAAAACAGTATTGTTGTTTCTTAAAATAGCAGCAGATTACAACACTAGTTATTTAAATTAATAATCTTCATTCACATATAAAAAGCAATTAACATTGTCTTAATTTGCATTTAGAAGTGGCACGATAATTGCTTTTATAAACCCTGCCCAATGTTCCACAATTTCTAAGTTAAAATAATTTGAACGTTTTTGATTAAAAGAAAATTTAATTTTATTTGCACACATATTTTCTACTATCAATTAAGTATACGTTTATTTATTATAGCAATGAAAAACTAGTATAATCAATTTAAAAGAAGTTTTAATTTTGCCATGTACACTTATTGTTCTTTGGACTTCTTTAAAAAATAATTTGTTTAATAACCTTCAAAAATTTTCGTGGCACACCAGCGTGCCGTGGATGCCGTGGAATGTGATGGAACTTCAAATCACAATCTCAGAATCTTTAAAGAAATATGATCGTTACATCTTGGATCAACCAAAATTCTTTAAGATTCTGAGATTGTGACGTGAAGTTCCATCACATTCAACAAATGTTTGATTGTTGGAAGCTAGAAAATAACCGAAAAGTTATTCTTTATACTCCCAGTATAATCCTGGCTTCAGGTTAGGGTAGGAGCATTATTATGTTGGAAAGCTCCTATTCATCTGAGAAGGAAATCAACATTTTCAGATATATTTAGTCCATGAAGATGTTAAAATATAAATTTCCCACCAAGCATTAGTCTACACAGCTGACGGAATCCAGAATTGCCTATCCTATAATAACATGGCCAACAGACCTCTGTGATGAGTCCAATGATAATCTATCTGTACTTATCCTGTAAACAAACTTCGAACTCTTAACAAGAAAGTAAGACTTGTAGATTCGTTGTCCCAGTTGTCTGACCGCAATAATTAGCCTTCGGTCGAAATAGTTATAACCAGATGCATTTCATGACAAATTCATTGTTGAAATTACGCACGTTAAATTACAAATCCTTTGAAAATCTTCATTTCTATATGGCCCAACATCTATTGTGTTATCATATCGGGAGTATTATGTCTGATTCATACTGTTTTGAATTGTAATCTGTATACAGCTTTAATTTTACATTGATCTTTTTTATATTTATGTGGCTGTTTTGTTAAAATACTATTACATAGATTTATATATATTTTTTTTTCATTGATAAACTAAGTAGTAAATTTGCTATACCTCTTAAAACTTTAAAACCTTCTCTACTTGCAAGTTGTTGGTTTTTATGGGATAAGGCAAGGCAACGCAACACTAGAGATCTGCTAAACTGAATGCCTGCCCAGAGAACTTTCTATGCAAAACTAGCTCCTAATTAGGTGTTAAAGAAGTGAAGAAAAACCGGAAACCCCACATGGTTAGCCCGCTGATGAAACACGAATGCAACCAACATTGCCTGTGATTTTTATCCACCGGCCGCTGGTGGGCACCCTTATTTCAAGTGCATTCCAAGGAAGAAGAGATTTCGTAATGTTACCCATCAAATTGCCCCTGCTCACTACCATGATTAAATAATATAGTGATATTAATAAGATTAAAATATAAGTATTGTAACATTTCTAATACTCACATTTGAATGTGTGACTTCCCAATGATAGAGCTCGCTGGGATCTTCTCGCAATATACCTCTTTCATACTTCTTTAAAGTAACACTCTTGGTTCCTCTATTTTTTGGACCATGATATGAGATCTCACCCGTAGAACCAGGATTTTTGTCATTGTAGGCGAATATTAATCTCGTAGTTTCATCCTGTATGTTTATGTTCAGAAAACGTCACGAAATAGAATGACATTGATAAATCTTCTTTACTTACAGTTATGTGTAAATCCTGTGAATCGCAAGGAATGAGAAATCTTTTAAAACTAAACTTTGTATGTGTATCGGTCTGTTGAAACCACAGAAGTTCCCAATCTTGATGGTCGTCAATTTCCGGAAGAAACTTTCCTCTGGCATATCTGTCCTGTAATAATCAACGACAATCACTATACAGAAGTAATGTAATAAATAGTTTATTATCTTAAATTAGTTATCGGTATTCTGGGATGTTTAATCTAAGAGAATTCTATTAACTTAATTGAGTATGATAATTAGCATCTTACTATATCTGTTATTCAGTCCATGCCTCATTCCTTGTCTTTGATTTTTTGACTTACCTTTCCGTTTAGAACTTGTAATGTGTATTCACATAAGATATATGATACGTAAACACGTCGTTATGTGTATATAAATTCACTTTAATCCAAAAAACTTTGATTGATTTTCTCACAGCAATTTCGGTTAGGTAATTTAAGACTTTACTGTATAAATTTAACACAGGTTATACATATGCATTTCGGATTGTTTTAATATGATAACTAATACAGATAAAAGTATAAAAGATTTATCAATTAAAAAAGCAGAGAAAGAAAATTTAACTTCAATGGTTATCCAAAGTTTAAAAAAGTATTTTAATGAGGAAAATAATAATAAGTATTATATAAAAATTAATAAATATAAAGTTATTATTAGAAATACAACAAATTAACTTAACAAAAATAATCTCTCAATAATCGCATATAAAAAGAATTACTTTTAAGTTAGCCGGGACTTCTATAGACAAACTGATGGCATAAGTATGGTGTTAAAGATGGGGCCAAAGCTTGCAGAATTAGTTATGATAGACATGGATGAGACAATAAATAACATTCAAGTTATAAAGTTAGTAATGATGTACGCAGATAATTACTTAATAATATATAACAGTAAGATGATAGATGAAAAAAATATTTTAACACTATAAATAACATTAAAGAGGAAAACAGAACAAAATATCTCAAAATATATACAAAGGTATCAATAACCAACATAATAGTAAAACTGATGATCTCAAAAAAGTAGGAACTGTTTACAAAATCGAATGTAACTGTAATAACCCAAAAATTTATATAGAAGAAGCAGGACGTATATTAGAAAAAAAAATCAAAGAATAGGAGACTGCAATTCGCTCAGATACAGTAATTCTCTATGGTACAGTACAACCACTCAATAGTCAATAATTGCCTAAGATTTTATACACTGTTGATAAAATTTAATGTGTGGTATGTTTGTAAGCCTAAATACTAACAGGCATAATATCAATTGTAAGTAAAATTGCACCCCTTTTTTTACCATTTTATAGTTTTAAAATTGTATTGTACTTTTTCACACTTATACAGTACTTTTACTGAAAAAACTGGCGTGTATTCATCATCATCTTTATAACAAGTGAAAACCCAGTAAATACATAGAACTGGATGTAAATTTAAAGTTTATTGAATTCTATGTTTTATGTTGTTATAAATTTTATAGTAAATTATATTTTATGTAATTAGACACTGTGTTAAATTTATACAATAAAGTCTTAAATTACCTAATCGAAATTGCTGTGAGAAAATCAACCAAACTTTTTTGGATTAAAGTGAATTTATATACATCTATAATATACAGCATTCATATTACGTAGATATCGTTATGTATCATATATCCTATTGTATAGTACGTTCCTAGATCTGTCTATACATATTTATTTCATATTTAAATATCTAAGAGTTTGGTGTATACGACGGTTCATTCTCTAAAAATTTTCATTTTTTACTCGTACTTAATATAGAAGACGGACAAACTGAAACTGAAGATAAAAGACTATAATATATACATAAAAAGTTTTGCTTTATTTTATTTTTCATTTTTATGTTTCGAACGACGAACCGGTTTTAGGAATGTCAAACTCTTTAACGACGAATGTCAATGTCCGTATTTTCAGATTTTCACGATATAAAACAATTAATCTCATTAAATTAGAAGTTTCCTCGCATGAAATATTTTAAAAATAAGTTATTATCATTACAAATTTCAAAAAACTTTTCACTTTATTCAAGTAAATTAAGATAAATAAAATATTTGTAGATTCTATAATTTTCAATAACATATTATTAACCAATTTTAAAAATAAATAAAGTATTTAATAGTCTAACAAATTCTAAAATTATACAGCACGAAAGACAGATATAGTTAGCCTATAAATATCAATGAAGTTATTAATAAAGTTTAATTGGTTTTAATTAAGTATAATCCTGTGAAAATCTTGTAAGTTAAAGTTAAAAAATTGAATACGAAATGCTTTCATACGTTAATTTAAAATGAAATACTTAAATTTCATTAATTTTAACTTTATCGAATTACTTAATTTTACTGAAATATTTTAATTTTATTAAAGTATTTCAGTTAATTTCATCAATCAAATAATATACGCCGCAACCTCTCTAATATCTGTTTATATTACTGTACTCATTATTAAACAATTTCGAAAATAATTTTTAAATTGATCTTTCGATAGAAACAAACATGGTTAATTTCTTCCAAAATCTTACGTGAAATGTGGCTTTTCCGTTGTTAATCCATCCGATGACCACGTCGCTACCTTCCATCCCACCATTTGGAGAAATTCCCAATCCAACCCATCCTCTAGTTGCAACTTCTACTTGAAAAGTAATAGAATCTTCGTCCGTCGACCACCAAATTTCGTAATTGTCGTCTAATTTTGAATACTGATCGAAATTTCGTGCAGAAACCGTGAAGATGCACAACACCAGAAACGCTAAATCGACCATTATAGAGGCGATCAGACTAAACGAATAAATTTATAACCGGTTTGAATAATGTTCATGCCTTATCTCGCTTTAAGTGGTCTATTCGCTTGAAAATCTGGTATCATCGCCTGTTATATTACACTTAATGAACTAACTTCTTTAATAAGAAAAGCTGATATGTAATAAAAAATTTTCATTAGTAAATGACATTTGAAGCTGCATAAAGAAGGAAGTTAAATCTCAATATCTTTTACATTAATAAGTAAAAGAATAATTATATAAATATAGAGGTTGCGGCCGACGTTTTCAACGCGATAACGTGAACGTCGGACGTTCAGCGCCGCCTTCCTGTAAGCCTAGAAGTTTGACAATGACGTTTGAAACGTCGAGCATGATTCCACTGATGTTCCAAACAT
>NW_027120826.1:0-907 GCF_030686945.1 Centruroides vittatus
CCGGAAACCCCACATGGTTAGCCCGCTGATGAAACACGAATGCGACCAACATGGCCTGTGATTTTTATCCACCGGCCGCTGGTGGGCACCCTTATTTCAAGTGCATTCCAAGGAAAGAAGAGATTTCGTAATGTTACCCATCAAATTGCCCCTGCTCGACTACCATGATTAAATAATATAGTGATATTAATAAGATTAAAATATAAGTATTGTAACATTTCTAATACTCACATTTGAATGTGTGACTTCCCAATGATAGAGCTCGCTGGGATCTTCTCGCAATATACCTCTTTCATACTTCTTTAAAGTAACACTCTTGGTTCCTCTATTTTTTGGACTGTGATATGAGATCTCACCCGTAGAACCAGGATTTTCGTCTATTGTAGGCGAATATTAGTCTCGTAGTTTCATCCTGTATGTTTATGTTCAGAAAACGTCACGAAATGAATAACATTGATAAATCTTCTGTACTTACAGTTATGTGTTAAATCCTGTGAATCGCAAGGAATGAGAAATCTTTTAAAACTGAAACTTTGTATGTGTATCGGTCTGTTGAAACCACAGAAGTTCCCAATCTTGATGGTCGTCAATTTCCGGAAGAAACTTTTCCTCTGGCATATCTGTCCTGTAATAATCAACGACAATCACTATACAGAAGTAATGTAATAAATAGTTTATTATCTTAAATTAGTTATCGGTATTCTGGGATGTTTAATCTAAGAGAATTCTATTAACTTAATTGAGTATGATAATTAGCATCTTACTATATCTGTTATTCAGTCCATGCCTCATTCCTTGTCTTGATTTTTCGACTTACCTTTCCGTTTAGAACTTGTTAATGTGTATTCACATAAGATATATGATACGTAAACATGTCGTTATTGTGTATATAAATTCACTTTAATCC
>NW_027120827.1:0-2363 GCF_030686945.1 Centruroides vittatus
CCGGAAAACCCACATGGTTAGCCCGCTGATGAAACACAAATGCAACCAACATTGCCTGTGATTTTTATCCACCGGCCGCTGGTGGGCACCCTTATTTCAAGTGCATTCCAAGGAAGAAGAGATTTCGTAATGTTACCCATCAAATTGCCCCTGCTCACTACCATGATTAAATAATATAGTGATATTAATAAGATTAAAATATAAGTATTGTAACATTTCTAATACTCACATTTGAATGTGTGACTTCCCAATGATAGAGCTCGCTGGGATCTTCTCGCAATATACCTCTTTCATACTTCTTTAAAGTAACACTCTTGGTTCCTCTATTTTTTGGACTGTGATATGAGATCTCACCCGTAGAACCAGGATTTTCGTTATTGTAGGCGAATATTAGTCTCGTAGTTTCATCCTGTATGTTTATGTTCAGAAAACGTCACGAAATAGAATAACATTGATAAATCTTCTGTACTTACAGTTATGTGTAAATCCTGTGAATCGCAAGGAATGAGAAATCTTTTAAAACTAAACTTTGTATGTGTATCGGTCTGTTGAAACCACAGAAGTTCCCAATCTTGATGGTCGTCAATTTCCGGAAGAAACTTTCCTCTGGCATATCTGTCCTGTAATAATCAACGACAATCACTATACAGAAGTAATGTAATAAATAGTTTATTATCTTAAATTAGTTATCGGTATTCTGGGATGTTTAATCTAAGAGAATTCTATTAACTTAATTGAGTATGATAATTAGCATCTTACTATATCTGTTATTCAGTCCATGCCTCATTCCTTGTCTTGATTTTTTGACTTACCTTTCCGTTTAGAACTTGTAATGTGTATTCACATAAGATATATGATACGTAAACATGTCGTTATGTGTATATAAATTCACTTTAATCCAGTGGCGTGCCGTGACGTTTGATGATAGGGAAGCTGTGTTTCTGTAAGAAGCCGACTTCCAGGGGCAATCAGTTAATTGCGCGTCAGTAATGATCTAGGGTCCATTCGTACGTGCGTGGTGGGATTGTCGAAGATTATATCAATCTCCGTTCTTTCTTTCGTCCATTTGATTGGTCACTCTCCCTCAATCACGCTTCCCGAGTGGTGGCCTATGGTTACTAAGCGTAACGAGACTTACCTGGAGCCAGAGAAAAGTCAAAATAGAAGATGAATTCGATCTTCCACCGATCATAGGACGACTTCCTCCTGCGGTTTCTAGTTTCTGCCTGGCAGTTTGATATAAACAATGGGTGTCCGACTACAAACGGCTTTTACCTATGTCTTTTTAAACTAATAAATTCTCTAAATTAACCGTTTTCTCGCCTCTTTCGTAACGGGTCAGACCTGTCCGGTACATGACATTTCCATAAAAGTTTTAAACAAATACTGGAAATGACAAAAATAAACAATTTATGTATTTTAGTTGTAAAATACAAATAATACATGCATAATACAAATTGATACGATACAAACAATGATCGAAAAACTTGTTTTTTTTTAAATTTTTTATAAATTAATTCTATTCGGCGATTTTTTCCGCAAAGTCGTTAATTACTTTATCATAAAAGTCGCTGGTCGCGACTCCATCAAGGTATTTAAAAGCTCTTTTTCTATCGAAAGCAACGCTAGCGACCACAATTTTTCCTTTGACCCAGTGTTCCTGGCCAATGTATGAATTCTCTCCGTGGTCGAAAAACTGCGGTCAACAGACCCACTGGTAGATGGTACCGTAAATATTAATGATATTAAATTATATAATTCTTTTAGTACGTCTTTGTTCGGATCGACATTAATTATAATGTGTTTTATGTCTAAGAGTTACTCGTCAATATAGTCCCGACACGAATATAAATATTGCGATTCGCTACGTAATTTAGATAAATCAAAAAATTTCCCATAAAATTTACTTCATTTAAAGAATTAAAACACGCTTGGAAAAATTGTTAATAATTTTAATATTATGAAAAGCATCTAAAAGTGATAAAAATTCTAAAGATTTTATGTCTGAAAATCTGTCAATATAATTATAATTTTCTTTTAATTATACTGTAATTAAATATAACTTTGCAAAAAAACGTACATAAAAATAACATTAAATACTCTTTACTTTTTAAATCTTAAACAATTCACTTAGTCAGATAGCTCCCTACCCTGTGGCTAATCGTTGGAAGCGTTACGCGTGTATACTTTCCACCGGCTAAATCGGCTGAGGTTGGTGCTCTGTAAAGCGCATGCGCGAATGCCCTCTGGCTGCTTTACGCCATTCAGTTATTCTCACCGTAAAAGCTGTCTCGGAAGCGCTTCCATTCCGCCACTGACATTCGAATATATAATAGCAATCTTATCGTTTTTTTCACATATAG